>NW_026611081.1:252500-260000 GCF_029633865.1 Lampris incognitus
CACACTTGGTGCAATCATCCACTCCCATGGTTTCTTATACCATTGCTATGCTGCTGATACCAAGCTCTTCCTATCATTCCCACCAGATGACCTCAGTCTCATGGATATCGTCATGCCTTGCTGATATCTCTGTATGGATGAAAGAATGCCAACTTCAACTCAACCTATCTAAGACTGAGCCCCTTGTCATCCCAGCCAGTCCATCCATATAACAACAGATCAACCCAACTCATGCCCACAAAGTCTGCCCGAAACCTGGATGTCATGATTGATGACCAACTAACCTTTAAGTTTTATGTGGCTGCAATTGCTCGGTCATGCCAATTTGCCTTGTACAACATCAGGAAACTTAGACCCTACCTGTCTGAGCATGCAGCACAACTCCTGGTACAGGCTCTTGTTATATCAAGTATTGACTACTGCAACTCCTTACTGGCAGGTCTCCCTGGATGCACTTTCAAACCTCTGCAAATGATCCAGAACACGGCAGCGCGTGTGGTCTTCAACCAACCCAAAACAGCACATGTCACTCCGCTGTTCATGTTCCTCCACTGGCTCCCAGTTGCTGCCCGCATCAAATTCAAAACCTTGATGTTCGTTTACAAAACAGCAACTAAAACAGCTCAGGCCTACCTTAACTCCCTCATTCAGGTCTACACTCAGTCCCGCTCACTACATTTTGCCAATGAAAGGCGCGCGGCACTTCCACCACAACGAGGCCCTAAGTCACTAGCCAGACTCTTCTCTTCTGTAGTTCCCCGGTGGTGGAACGAGTTACCAAACTCCGTTTGTTCTGCTGAGTCCCTCCCCACCTTTAAGATGAAGCTAAAGACCCGGCTCTTTCACCAACACCTCCACACCTGGTGGTATTAATATTATATTTTTTTAAAATGGCTTCTATGCACCTATGCATTGCCTTTGTGCACTGCCTGTTGACACCTATGTCCTATCGGACTTGAACGTAGTTTTTTGGCACTTACTTGCGTTGCCAACTCCTGACTACATCCTTACTTGTGTTGTATTAACACTCAGATGTACGTCGCTTTGGATAAAAGTGTCTGCTGAATGAAATTGTAATATTGTAAACTGACTGCAGGTATCCCACCCTTATAAACAACACAGTGGCATAACAACCGAAACGAACAACTTGTTTCATATGCAAATTACCATGACCATTAACTAGAGTTACAAAGGCCATGTGTACTATTCAGAGGATTGGGGAATAGTTGCAATCACAGCTTTGTAAGATGGCCAAAGATGTACTGTTAGTCCCCCCCCCCCCCCATCACTCATATTTCCAGGTGGAAATGTTCGACATCCAATGTCACACGTTTATACTGTTTACTCATGTACTCATAATTAGTCTATATTTAAAATATACTGATTAAATATATTAATTTTCCACTTCCGGTGTGGGAAGATAGCGGCACGAATTGACGTTTGCGGTGGCCTCACCCAGTACCGTCCATGGAGTGTCTTTGTCCACGTCTGCGTCTAAGTTTGTCTTCATTTGACGGCTGGGAGAGCTTGGTCTGCTGCGTCCTGTGGTCCCAGGGACCACGGCCCTGCCTGAAGCTGTGTGCAAAGAGGAAACACCGAGGGCGGTCTGAGTCAGGACGCAGAAGCGGGGCAGGCTAAGCTAATGTAGCAGCTGTCAGATGGTTGCTCACAGACTGAAGAACACCCACCAGTCACACCAGGAATCAGGATCTGCTCATTTGTTCTATAAAAGTAGAACGGGGCACAGTCAATACACACACAGTGGCAGGCTGTCTCATCCCCATTACAAAAGCTGCTCAACTTTTGTACACGTGTAACAAAATACTGCTATAAATTAAATGTGTGCACACGAAAAGAATCTATGCCCTTACAGTGGTTACACATGTATTTGAAATCGGTAATTAAAGTACAACTAAAAACAAAAATAATTAAAAAGTAAAACTAATATCCACTGAAACAAGTTTTTAATGTTCTCGCTAGATGTCGCACCTTGTAGTTACATATCAATTTAGGCATAGCTTCAGAAGAACAATAAAAGTGCAGATTAACTAAGGAGCTATTTTCGTGTTGTTAGTCTATTCATTCAATGCAGTCCTTCCATAAAAGTACACAAAAATATTACAAATAATTTAACACCATAACACACCTATAAAAGTACAGTCAGTTCACACACACACACACACACACACACACACACACACACACACACACACACACTTGGTTTTAAAATGCGTTTTGGGCGATCGGATCACAAGTGGACAGTGAGACACGTCGCTGTTTACACCTGTGTCTGTCATGCGTCTCCAAATGCGTCCTGCTGACCACTTGTAATCAGTTTTCGTTACGCCGAAGAGTTCGTTACTGTCTACGTCCCTTCCGCTACAAGGTCCAAGGGCCTCAGTCAAACGCCAGATTTGCCGACTAGCTGTGAAAACAACAGCTAATGTTTGAAGATGTTTCAGGCACTAACATACATGTGCGGACTGTTCCAGCTGTTGAGACTGCAGGGCTGATCCTTCTGCCCAGATGCAGATTAGGCATCTCGTCTCACTTGTACCCCACCCACCGACACGCTCCTCTGTCCATTTTTTCGAAAGTTGGCGCGCTGTTACCAAAACAACCACCACATCCTGCATTGATGACGTATTTTCCTGTTACGTCCTTGTCGGGGACGCATCGGGACGCATCAGCGTTTACAGTACAAAAGACATGTGGTCAAGTGCGTCCCAGACCACCTCGGCAAGTGGTTTGAGTTAACCGGTTCACAAAACGTCGTTTACGCTTGTATCTAGCACGGTCCACTTGTGATCCGATCGCAAAAAACGCATTTTAAAACCAAGTGTAAACACTGGCAGACCCTTTTAGAGCCGACGTAATGATGACGTCAGGGCGTCAGCTGGAGGCAAAACCAAGCCAGAAGCGGTAACGTTACGTACGAATCACGTCCTCAGGCAGCGGACATCGTCTAGCTAACGTTAGCCAACATGTCTTCATGCTGTGTTTTGGGGGGCCAGAATCCAAGAAGTAATAAACTAAACTTGAAGTTTTATCGCATACCAGCTGCCAGTCAACAAGATCGGAGACAACTGTGGTTAAACCGTGGTTAAACCGTGGTTAACCTTAACTTTTTCAGACCCGCGGTCCCGGGGAGAAAGCAACGGCACATATTCAGAAATACGCGTTTCTTCGTCCATCGTAAATATACAAGCTGATAAAACTTGCTAGCCGGCAGCTAGCGGCTTCCCTTACATGTCTCTGGGGGGAATGTTTTGCCTCCAGCTAAGCTCCGCCCACAAAACAGTCACTGTTTACTCGCAGCAGTCATTAAATATGCAAACGAGGGGGAATCTCCGGCATATTTACCAGGAGTACTGACGGTTTTCACCAACCAAAACCCACAGCGGAACTCCGAAACACGTTAGCAATGATCCGTCATTACACTTACATTGTGGTGACCCACATCTATATAACGGGAGACATTCACCTAAGAGGACGGTGTACCTTTAAGGGAAGAGGCGAGGGGTCAGATAATGCACTTCCGCTTCCGGTTCAGAGTTCAGTATAGTTGTCTAAATGTATGACATGCTAAGTTGGAGCTAGTAAACTACCTTGACTACGTCTACTCTCACGTCTCCTGTCTCGTTGTTTTCCAACTCCACAACATGCAGGTTAAGCCAGAATAAATGACTTGTAAACGCGCTAGCTTATCCAAGGGATAGAGGCTCACCACACGTCTTACCATTACAAGAGCGGCCCAACTTTTGGCGCGGATTTGCAGCTACGTCACTCCGGCGTCTTCCGTGCGTCAGTAATTAAAGCCCCCTTGCAACAACAGGTAAACCGGAACTACGTATTCATTCGTTAAACATAAGGTTGGTAGTATGCAGACGGGTTTTGGGAACGTTCAGCAAGAGCAAAAATAAATAAATGAACAACGACAACATGAACACCATATGTTATACTAACTGCTAGGCCATGCAGACCGGCAGTCCCGATAAAACCGAGGGCGGTCTGGCGGCGGCGGCCTCGGCGGCCTCGCCTGTGTTTTTAGTGTCCTCGTACGGAGCGCAGGGAGGTGTGTCGCAGCTGTCTGGCTGGCAGGCGGGATTTTTTTCGTACCCGTTTTCCGCGAGAACGCGCCTCCGTCGCGCCTGGATTCCGGGAAGACCCGCCCCTACTCTATCTCTGATTGGCTAACCCTATCCCTAACCCCACCCTAACCCTAACCAACCTGATCAACGGAGGCAACGAGTACTAGCCAATCAGAGGCAGAGTTCCCGGAAAACGGGTACGAAAGAAATCCCGCGCCTGGGGGAGCTGGCGCGGGATCGGCTGGAGGAGCCTGGTCTGCTGCGTCCTGTGGGCCCAGGGACCACGGCCCTGCCCGGAGCTGCGCCCGAACAGGAAACACCGAGGGCGGTCTGACAGGATGCGGAAGCGGGGCAGGCTAAGCTAACTGCTAGCCCATGCAGACCCGCGGTTCCGACAGTCATCCTGGCTGGCGTTCGTTCTCCTGGACTGGGATTCTTTACTTTATTTTAAGTTTAGATACGTGTTAGTTTGGATATGTGTGTTCTTGTAGTTCTTGGATGGGTTTTTGTCTTTGTGTTGCACTGCTGTGGGCTGGGAAAACCATGTTTCCTTCCATTTTATGTGCGCAAGTGCATGAAATGAAATGACAAATAACGTGTTCCTGGTTCTGCTTCTACATGTTCTCATAATGCCATTGCTTGGTAGAGATGGGGTATATGGAGTTATTTATATAGAAAACAAGAAGGGGTTTCTTCCACCTGTTCTTGCTGTCATGTCCCTGGTGCGAGACACGACTCAAATTCCGCCTGTGTGAACATTCAGAACCTGTTTCGTAGGTGAGGCCCGGCATCAGTGTGTCTGGTTAGCTTTTACACACACACACAGCAACAGACTGGGAGAATAACACACAGACAGACAGACACACCAACAGTCTCTGTATGTACAAACTAGATAGAGAGAGAGAGATAGACCAGAGCTGATATCTTGACCGATCTCTATTAGGTCCTCAATTTCTGCTTTCTATCCATCTAGGTATCTATCTATCTGTCTGTCTGTTCTTGTGATCTTGCTCTTGTGACGTTGTTCTTGTGTTCTTGTTCTTGTGATCTTCTTGTGTTCTTGTTCTGGTTCTTGTTCTTGTGATCTTCTTGTGTTCTTGTTCTTGTGATCTTGTGTTCCTGTTTTTGTGATCTTCTTGTTCTTGTGATCTTCTTGTGTTCTTGTGATCTTCTTGTGTTCTTGTTCTTGTGAACTTCTTGTGTTCGTGTTCTTGTGTTGTTGTTCTTGTGTTGTTGTTCTTGTGATCTTGGTTCTGGGTTACAGTGACTCAGTAGAAAGCCGTGTTATGTAACAAAACAAACACCACTTTCTGCTCTGCTGTAGAAGGTACAGTGTGTGTGTGTGTGTGTGTGTGCTTCCAGGTGTTGATTTATAGCCTGCCTGCTGCATTAAATCAAAGACATTCTTGGTATATTCAAAATCAATAACCTGCTCACCACACACACACACACACACACACACACACACACAGAGTCGCTCCAATTAGAGAAGAGAACAAGCAGGCTGTTAAGGAGCCTGGTTGCCATGGCAACAGCAGGTCTCTCCAGTCACTCGCAATACCCCCCTCCCCCATCAGTTTCTCTCTCGCTCTCTGTCAGTCTCTCTCTCTCGATCTGTTTAAAGCCGGTCTCATTGATTCAGGTTAAACGGCCGCCTGCCTTTTCCTCGTCTCTCCTCTCTGTCTGATGTGGCGGCACGGTGGTCCAGTGGTCAGCACTGGTCCTCACAGCAGGAAGGTCCTGGGTCGGAACCCCAGGCCGTCCCAGGTCCTCACATATAACTGTCCCTCCTTCCTTCTCCCATCTTGTTTTAATGTGTAAAGTGATGAAAAAAGGGGTGAGAGAGGATGAGAGAGAGAGGGGGTGAGAGGGAGTATGAGAGAGAGGGGATGGGAGATGGGATGAGCGCAGGGATGAGAGAGAGAGGATGAGAAGGGATGAGAGAAGAGATGACATAGGGGATGAGAGAGGGGATGACAGAGCGAGGATGACAGAGAGGGGATGAGAGAGGGAGATGATAGAGGATGATAAAAGGGATGAGAGAGGATGAGAAGGGATGAGAGAAGAGATGACATAGGGGATGAGAGAGGGGATGACAGAGCGAGGATGACAGAGAGGATGACAGAGAGGGGATGAGGGAGAGAGGGGATGAGAGAGGGAGATGATAGAGGATGATAAAAGGGATGAGAGAGGATGAGTGAGGGGGATGAGAGAGAGAGGATGAGAAGGGATGAGAGAAGAGATGACAGAGGGGATGAGACAGAGGGGATGAGAGAGAGGGGATGAGAGAGAGAGGGGATGAGAGACAGAGGATGAGTGAGAGGATGAGAGAAGGGATGAGTGAGAGGGGGATGAGTGAGAGGGGGATGAGAGAGAGAGGGATGAGAGAGAGAGAGATGATGCGAGAGAGAGAGATGAATGTGTTGTCCTGTCCTGGTTGTAAATCAGGACAGGACGTCTGACTCAGCAAAACACAGCCACCATTTCTTCTGAACACTGGTACAGCAGATCACAGCAGGTGAATCAGTTCGTCTGGACACAACGTCTCCTGAGAGAAGCGTTTCGTCGTCATCTAAGCGACCTCTTCAGTCTCACCTGACTGCAGGTGTGCACATCCTCGTCCTTGAAGGAGTGGATACTGGCCTGCAGATGGGTGTAGACCACGGAGTCCTGGACTGACGTGTTAGGGAGGAATGCTGGTTTGAACAGGGAGTCAAAGAAGCCATCTACGTGAAGTGGGAACGACAATCCCTGAACTGAGGGGGGGGGACAAGAGTACATCTGTTGCCATCTTACAATGCCGTGACTGCATCTATTCCCCAGTCCTCTGTGAACAGTACACATGACCACTGTAACCCCAGTTAATGCTCACACCAAAATCTGCATATGAACCTGGCCGTTGGTTTGGGTCGTTATGCCACTGTATTGTTTATAAGGGTGGGGTACCTGCAGTCACTGTATTATTTATAAGGAGGGGGTACCTGCAGTCACTGTATTGTTTATAAGGGTGGGGTACCTGCAGTCACTGTATTGTTTATAAGGGTGGGGTACCTGCAGTCACTGTATTGTTTATAAGGGTGGGGTACCTGCAGTCACTGTATTGTTTATAAGGGTGGGGTACCTGCAGTCACTGTATTGTTTATAAGGGTGGGGTACCTGCAGTCACTGTATTGTTTATAAGGGTGGGGTACCTGCAGTCACTGTATTGTTTATAAGGGTGGGGTACCTGCAGTCACTGTATTGTTTATAAGGGTGGGGTACCTGCAGTCACTGTATTGTTTATAAGGGTGGGGTACCTGCAGTCACTGTATTGTTTATAAGGGTGGGGTACCTGCAGTCACTGTATTGTTTATAAGGGTGGGGTACCTGCAGTCACTGTATTGTTTATAAGGGTGGGGTACCTGCAGTC
>NW_026611081.1:265000-287755 GCF_029633865.1 Lampris incognitus
GGGGCCACCTCCCCAAGACTATGATGAGACAGGCAGGGTGATGATGGGAAAGCCGCCCGCCACCTGGTTGAGTCAGATCAGTCAGCTTCTGATGCAGAGGTGAGGAGGAAAACACCGGTTGGCTCGATTTTAGCTAACTGCATGAAACACTGACAACCTGCTAAGGAATGACAGCAAAGCACATACACTCACCAGCCAAAACATTAAAACCACCTGTCTAAAATCACTAGATCCCCCTCGCGCTGCCAAAACAGCTCTGACCCATCGAGGCATGGACTCCACAAGACCTCTGAAGGTGTCCTCTGGTATCTGCACCAAGACGTTAGCAGCAGATCCTTTTAAGTCCTGTAAGTTGAGAGGTGGGGCCTCCATGGATCAGACTTGATATTCCAGTACATCCCACGGATGCTAGATCAGACTGAGATCTGGGGAATTTGGAGGCCAAGGCAACACCTTGGACTCTTTGTCATGTTCCTCAAACCATTCCTGAACAATGTGTGCAGTGTGGCAGGACACATTATCCTGCTGGAAGGGACCACTGCCATCAGGGAACACCGTCGCCATGAAGGGGTGTACCTGGTCTGGAACGATGTTTAGGTCGGTGGTACCTGTCAAAGTAACATCCACATGAATGCCAGGACCCAAGGTTTCCCAGCAGAACATTGTCCAGAGCATCACACTGCCTCCACTGGCTTGCCTTCTTCCCATAGGCCATTCTGGTGCCGTCTCATCCCCGGGTAAACAATGCACACACACCCGGTCGTCCACATGATATAAAAGAAAACGTGATTCATCAGACCAGGACACCTTCTTCCACTGATCCATGGTCGTTATGATGCTCATGTGCCCATTATAGGTGCTTTTGGCGATGAGCAGGGTTCATCATGGGCACTCTGAATGATCTGTGGCTACACAGCCACATACACAGCAAGTGGCGATGCACCATGTGTTCTGACACCTGTCTATCATAGCTAGGCTTAACGTTCTCAGCAATTTGAGCTACATCACAGAAAGTTGAATCAGTTCATCTGGACACAACGTTTACTGAGATACGTTTCATCATCATCATCTAAGTGACCTCTGCAGTCTCACTTGACAGCAGGTATCCCACCCTTATAAACAATACAGTGGCATAACGACCCAAACCAACCACCAATTTCTTAAGCAAATATGGGTGTGACCATTAACTAGAGTTTCAATGGTCATGTGTACTATTCACAGAGAGTTGGGGGAATAGTTGCAATCACAGCATTGTAAGATGGTGACAGATGTACTCTTAGACCCCCCTCGGTTCAGGGATGGTCATTCCCTCTTCACATCGGTAGCCTCTTTGACCCCCCGCTCAAACCAGTGTTCTTCTCTCAAGGATGTGCACATCCTCATCCCTGAAAGAGTGGCCACTGGCCTGTAGATGGTGTAGACTGTGGAGTCCTGGTCTGTAGATGGTGTAGACTGTGGAGTCCTGGTCTGTAGATGGTGTAGACTGTGGAGTCCTGGTCTGTAGATGGTGTAGACTGTGGAGTCCTGGTCTGACGTGTTAGCTCTCCTGGCACTTAACAGCTACACTATATTGCTCTCTTTGTGCTGGGGGACCTGATCCTCGGGGTGGACCAACTTCTGGCGCAGCGTGTTTTGGGGTTTGAACAGGGAGTCAAAGAGGCCATCTATGTGAAGAGGGAACAACCATCCCTGGACTGAGGGGGGCCTAAGAGTACATCTGTCACCATCTTAAAATGCTGTGATTGCAAAAATTCCAAAATCCTCTGTGAAAAGTACACGACCATTGAAACTCTAGTTAATGGTCACACCCATATTTGCATATGAATCTGGTTGTTGGTTTTGGTCGTTAGGCACTGTATTGTACTGTCTTGTTTATAAGGGTGGGGTACCTGCAGTCAGGTGAGACTGAAGAGGTCACTTAGTTGAGTGATGAAAGGTTTCTGTCATAAACGTTGTGTCCGGATCAACTGGTTCACCGTTCTTTGATGTTCTTTCCTGGATTATTGAGCATGCACAAAGACAATTTGAGCTACAGCAGCTCTTCTGTGGGATTGGACCAGACGGGCTAGCCTTTGCTCCACACGTGCATCAATGAGCCTGGGGGGGGGCCCATGACCCTGTCACCGGTTTAGCGGTTATCCTTCCTTGGACCACTTTTGGTAGGTACTTACTGTATACCAGAAACACCCCACAGGACTTGCTATTGTGGAGATGCTCTGACCAAGTTTTCTAGCCATCACAATTTGGCCCTTGTCAAAGTCGCTCAGATCCTTATGCTTGGCCATTTTTCTTGCTTCCAACACATCAACTTCAAGACTTGAGTGTTCACTTGCTGCCTAATATATCCCACCTCTTGACAGGTGACACTGTAATGAGATAATTGATGTTATTTACTTATCTGTCAGTGGTTTTAATGTTTTGGCTGATCGGTGTATGTGTTTTAGCTATTTAGCTTTGGTTGAGCTGGCCAGGCCCAGTCTCACTAGTGTTTTTCTTAAATACTTTGTGCTCCAAACACTACAGATACTGAGGAAAAACAGTGCCTGCTGAAGGAAAAGGGATAAAGGATAATACTGGATTTGATAGCATAGCTGATATATACAACCAAATAGCTATGAAAATAAAACACCAGAATTAACCTTTAACACAAACTACTTACGGCTCCATCATGATCTTAGCCAACATCCAAAAAATGTCAAACCCATTCTAACCAGTTCTTTTACAGACTAGAGAATGTTCAGGAACCAGTCCGACCAGTTTGACCTCTGATTTCTCCCAGGCTGGAGCCCCAGCTGGCCCAAGCCCTGTTGGAGCAAGCCAGGCAGGAGAGGCTGCAGCAGGTGGGAGCGCTGGCACAAAGAGCCGGATCCGAGCTTTCCAGAGGAATTGATCAGGAGACCCTCAGGTCAGGAGGAGGAGGAGTTATTGCCATGGTTACATGTTATTAGATACAAGTATTGGAATGTGATGATATCAGAGTAATTCAGTTTTATTTACATTGACTTGTGTGCAATATTTGTATTGAGTGAGAGCCATCCATTCATCCATCCTTTTAGGTACCTGGTTGCTAGGATACTGTCCAGCATCGGTCCTAACAACCTTCAGATGAATTATCCCAGTCGGCGCTTAAGGAGGGACTTGTCAATCTCTGCAGGAGTGGGAGAGACTAGCGCTGTGAGCTCCATCCACCGAAGAACCCGCCGTTCCCTGGACAACACGTCATCCCCGTTCCCTAGCAGCGAACCCCCCCTGCTGCGAGTGAAGAGGTTGGGACTGGAGGAGGAAGAGGGAGAGAGATCCCTTCGACAGAGAATGACTCATGTTAACACCATGGCAACCAGCCCGGCAGAGGAACTGAACAATCGGAGTCATGGGCGCCGGAGGAGAGCAGCGGTGAACTACGACCCCAGAGCGCTTGTTCACCAGATCTTCCAATACTTGCAGGAGTAGAGAGTGAGCAAGAGAGAAAAAGAGAAAGAATGAGAGGGAAGACAGACAGAAAAGAGAGGGAGAAGTGTGACAAGTTGGGAGAGACGACCTAAAGAAAGGATGAGACTAAAAAGAGAGAATAGCTGAGAGGAGGAGTATGAAAAATAGAGAATTCTGTATTTACATAGAATCTGGTTTAACCCTCTGTGGTCCAGACCAGATCGTCTACTAGACCTGATCTTAGCCATTGTGGGTCCAAAACAGTTTTCATTTTGACAACAGAAAATTTCACGAAGACGTTAACAAGACCAACACAAAATTAAATTTCACCTTGGTGAGGAAAAACCGTGACATTGAAAGTGCTGTGTTGATTTCCTTATAACCGCCTTCCATCAAGAGTCCTGCTCACAGCTGGAGAGACAGACAGACAGACAGACAGACAGACAGACACAGAAGGGGGGGTAGCAGAAGGTCAGAGTCACCATTATGTTTCAGAAATCTGAGCTTCTAAATGCAAGAGTTTTTCTGTTTGAAAAAACATGTCTGCTTCCTCCTGAAGAGAACTGCATTCTTTCCATTTGTCCTTCTCAACATTAAAGTCAATATCCCAACACACTGCAGTACCACTACTATTACTTTTACATTACTATTGATACTACTAATATACTAAAGTGACTGCTACTATCACTGTTTCACAACTAAGACTATTACAACTACTACTTTCGTCACTAGTAGTGCAACACTAATACTACTATTATTACTACTACTATTAACGCTACGACTATTATTACTACTGCCATGACTATTATTACTACATTACAGCTGAAAAGTGATTCTTTATTGGTCCTGATTCTTGAATGCGTCTCCTGCAATCGAAAATTAACCTTGAGGAAACTGGTGTCAAATTATAACAAGGTTTCAATACAGATGACAAAGAAGCCGAATCTTTTAAGAAAAGCAGCAACAAGATACAGAGGAAACACCTGCAAGGTAAAAAACAAGATACGCAGGAAACACCTGCAAGGTAAAAAAAAGATACACAGGAAACACCTGCAAGGTAAAAAACAAGATACACAGGAAACACCTGCAAGGTAAAAAACAAGATAGAGAGGAAACACCTGCAAGGTAAAAAAACAAGATACACAGGGAACACCTGCAAGGTAAAAAACAAGATACACAGGAAACACCTGCAAGGTAAAAAACAAGATAGAGAGGAAACACCTGCAAGGTAAAAAAACAAGATACACAGGGAACACCTGCAAGGTAAAAAAAAGATACACAGGAAACACCTCCAAGGTAAAAAACAAGATACACAGGAAACACCTGCAAGGTAAAAAACAAGATACACAGGGAACACCTGCAAGGTAAAAAACAAGATAGAGAGGACACACCTGCAAGGTAAAAAACAAGATACACAGGGAACACATGCAAGGTAAAAAAAACAAGATAGAGAGGAAACACCTGCAAGGTAAAAAACAAGATACACAGGGAACACCTGCAAGGTAAAAAACAAGATACACAGGGAACACATGCAAGGTAAAAAAAACAAGATAGAGAGGGAACACCTGCAAGGTAAAAAACAAGATACACAGGGAACACATGCAAGGTAAAAAAAACAAGATAGAGAGGAAACACCTGCAAGGTAAAAAACAAGATACACAGGGAACACCTGCAAGGTAAAAAAAAGATGTAGAGGAAACACCTGCAAGGTAAAAAACAAGATAGAGAGGACACACCTGCAAGTTGAAAAACAAGATACACAGGGAACACCTGCAAGGTAAACAACAAGATAGAGAGGACACACCTGCAAGGTGAAAAACAAGATACACAGGGAACACCTGCAAGGTAAAAAACAAGATAGAGAGGACACACCTGCAAGGTGAAAAACAAGATACACAGGGAACACCTGCAAGGTAAACAACAAGATAGAGAGGACACACCTGCAAGGTAAAAAACAAGATACACAGGGAACACCTGCAAGGTAAAAAACAAGATAGAGAGGACACACCTGCAAGGTGAAAAACAAGATACACAGGGAACACCTGCAAGGTAAAAAACAAGATACACAGGGAACACATGCAAGGTAAAAAAAAACAAGATAGAGAGGAAACACCTGCAAGGTAAAAAACAAGATACACAGGGAACACCTGCAAGGTAAAAAAAAAGATGTAGAGGGAACACCTGCAAGGTAAAAAACAAGATATAGAGGAAACACCTGCAAGGTAAACAACAAGATACACAGGGAACACCTGCAAGGTAAACAACAAGATAGAGAGGAAACACCTGCAAGGTAAAAAACAAGATAGAGAGGACACACCTGCAAGGTAAACAACAAGATAGAGAGGAAACACCTGCAAGGTAAAAAACAAGATAGAGAGGAAACACCTGCAAGGTAAAAAACAAGATACACAGGGAACACCTGCAAGGTAAAAAACAAGATAGAGATGGAACACCTGCAAGGTAAACAACAAGATAGAGAGGAAACACCTGCAAGGTAAAAAACAAGATAGAGAGGAAACACCTGCAAGGTGAAAAACAAGATAGAGAGGGAACACCTGCAAGGTGAAAAAAAAGATGTAGAGGAAACACCTGCAAGGTAAACAAACAAGATAGAGAGGGAACACCTGCAAGGTAAACAACAAGATAGAGAGGAAACACCTGCAAGGTAAAAAACAAGATAGAGAGGACACACCTGCAAGGTGAAAAACAATATACACAGGAAACACCTGCAAGGTAAAAAAAAACAAGATAGAGAGGAAACACCTGCAAGGTAAAAAACAAGATACACAGGGAACACCTGCAAGGTAAAAAAAAACAAGATAGAGAGGAAACACCTGCAAGGTAAAAAACAAGATATAGAGGAAACACCTGCAAGGTAAAAAACAAGATATAGAGGAAACACCTGCAAGGTAAAAAACAAGATATAGAGGAAACACCTGCAAGGTAAAAAACAAGATAGAGAGGAAACACCTGCAAGGTAAAAAACAAGATATAGAGGAAACACCTGCAAGGTAAAAAAACAAGATATAGAGGAAACACCTGCAAGGTAAAAAACAAGATAGAGAGGACACACCTGCAAGGTGAAAAACAAGATACACAGGGAACACCTGCAAGGTGAAAAACAAGATAGAGAGGGAACACCTGCAAGGTAAAAAACAAGATAGAGAGGACACACCTGCAAGGTGAAAAACAAGATACACAGGGAACACCTGCAAGGTAAAAAACAAGATAGAGAGGGAAAACCTGCAAGGTAAACAACAAGATAGAGAGGAAACACCTGCAAGGTAAAAAACAAGATAGAGAGGAAACACCTGCAAGGTGAAAAACAAGATAGAGAGGGAACACCTGCAAGGTGAAAAACAAGATATAGAGGAAACACCTGCAAGGTAAAAAACAAGATATAGAGGAAACACCTGCAAGGTGAAAAACAAGATATAGAGGAAACACCTGCAAGGTAAAAAACAAGATAGAGAGGAAACACCTGCAAGGTAAAAAACAAGATATAGAGGAAACACCTGCAAGGTGAAAAACAAGATACAGAGGAAACACCTGCAAGGTAAAAAAACAAGATACACAGGGAACACCTGCAAGGTAAAAAACAAGATAGAGAGGAAACACCTGCAAGGTAAAAAACAAGATATAGAGGGAACACCTGCAAGGTAAAAAACAAGATATAGAGGAAACACCTGCAAGGTAAAAAACAAGATAGAGAGGAAACACCTGCAAGGTAAAAACAAGATATAGAGGAAACACCTGCAAGGTAAAAAACAAGATATAGAGGAAACACCTGCAAGGTAAAAAACAAGATATAGAGGAAACACCTGCAAGGTAAAAAACAAGATATAGAGGAAACACCTGCAAGGTAAAAAACAAGATAGAGAGGAAACACCTGCAAGGTAAAAAACAAGATAGAGAGGAAACACCTGCAAGGTAAAAAACAAGATATAGAGGAAACACCTGCAAGGTAAAAAACAAGATATAGAGGAAACACCTGCAAGGTAAAAAACAAGATATAGAGGGAACACCTGCAAGGTAAAAAACAAGATAGAGAGGAAACACCTGCAAGGTAAAAAACACGATAGAGAGGAAACACCTGCAAGGTAAAAAACAAGATAGAGAGGAAACACCTGCAAGGTAAAAAACAAGATATAGAGGGAACACCTGCAAGGTAAAAAACACGATAGAGAGGAAACACCTGCAAGGTAAAAAACAAGATAGAGAGGAAACACCTGCAAGGTAAAAAAAACAAGATACACAGGGAACACCTGCAAGGTAAACAACAAGATAGAGAGGAAACACCTGCAAGGTAAAAAACAAGATAGAGAGGAAACACCTGCAAGGTAAACAAACAAGATAGAGAGGGAACACCTGCAAGGTAAACAACAAGATACACAGGAAACACCTGCAAGGTAAAAAACAAGATATAGAGGAAACACCTGCAAGGTAAAAAACAAGATACAACGGAAACACCTGCAAGGTAAAAAACAAGATAGAGAGGAAACACCTGCAAGGTAAAAAACAAGATAGAGAGGAAACACCTGCAAGGTAAAAAACAAGATATAGAGGAAACACCTGCAAGGTGAAAAACAAGATACAGAGGAAACACCTGCAAGGTAAAAAAACAAGATACACAGGGAACACCTGCAAGGTAAAAAACAAGATAGAGAGGAAACACCTGCAAGGTAAAAAACAAGATATAGAGGGAACACCTGCAAGGTAAAAAACAAGATATAGAGGAAACACCTGCAAGGTAAAAAACAAGATAGAGAGGAAACACCTGCAAGGTAAAAACAAGATATAGAGGAAACACCTGCAAGGTAAAAAACAAGATATAGAGGAAACACCTGCAAGGTAAAAAACAAGATATAGAGGAAACACCTGCAAGGTAAAAAACAAGATATAGAGGAAACACCTGCAAGGTAAAAAACAAGATAGAGAGGAAACACCTGCAAGGTAAAAAACAAGATAGAGAGGAAACACCTGCAAGGTAAAAAACAAGATATAGAGGAAACACCTGCAAGGTAAAAAACAAGATATAGAGGAAACACCTGCAAGGTAAAAAACAAGATATAGAGGGAACACCTGCAAGGTAAAAAACAAGATAGAGAGGAAACACCTGCAAGGTAAAAAACACGATAGAGAGGAAACACCTGCAAGGTAAAAAACAAGATAGAGAGGAAACACCTGCAAGGTAAAAAACAAGATATAGAGGGAACACCTGCAAGGTAAAAAACACGATAGAGAGGAAACACCTGCAAGGTAAAAAACAAGATAGAGAGGAAACACCTGCAAGGTAAAAAAAACAAGATACACAGGGAACACCTGCAAGGTAAACAACAAGATAGAGAGGAAACACCTGCAAGGTAAAAAACAAGATAGAGAGGAAACACCTGCAAGGTAAACAAACAAGATAGAGAGGGAACACCTGCAAGGTAAACAACAAGATACACAGGAAACACCTGCAAGGTAAAAAACAAGATATAGAGGAAACACCTGCAAGGTAAAAAACAAGATATAGAGGAAACACCTGCAAGGTAAAAAACACGATAGAGAGGAAACACCTGCAAGGTAAAAAACACGATACAACGGAAACACCTGCAAGGTAAAAAACAAGATAGAGAGGAAACACCTGCAAGGTAAAAAACAAGATAGAGAGGGAACACCTGCAAGGTAAAAAACAAAATTACACGATTCACTTCTCTTCATATGCGGAATAGAATCATTATGGGTTATTCTCAATCACGTGACTGTTTCATTGACAACGGACAGCTCCGCCATGGTGGAGGACAGCTAGACCTTAGCGACCACTGTTTACACTGAAGTTCTCATTGTCGATCTGTGTTTACAAGAACATTTTAAGCGAAAATCGGACCAACGTACGGAAATAAAATATGGCAGTCGTGATCCACTCTCCGAAGAAGTTTGCAAAATAAATTTTACAAAGTTCTGGCCTAACGGCGAAAAGGGTCAGATTGGAACCAGTGAAACAGCGCAGAACTGAACCATGGTAAGATATGAATGACGACAGCTGTTCAGTACGACTCAAACCTTGAAACCCGTCCTGTCACTCTGTTCAGAACCCCTGTAGCACCGCGCAGTGACAGCAACACGGTGTCCTGGGGATCGGAGCCGTTGTCCTCCAACATGGCGGGTGTGTTGCCGTCACGTGATATGTGACGTAAATGAAAATACCCATACGGCAACAAACTGGCAACATAAATAAACTGATCGGGGGGGGGGCAGCGCTGGGGGGGGGGGTAAGAATACATCTGTCACCGTTTTACAACGCTGTGATTGCAAACATTCCCCAATCCCCTGTGAATAGTACACGTGTCCATAGCAACTAGTTAATGGTCACGCCAATTTGCATACCTCTACCAGATTGTAGCAATCAGCTATGTAAATATTGATTACCAAATAATTACTTAATTTTGATTATCCTTTAAGATACGACTGAGGTTTCTTTTCAATCCACTCTGTGCATAACAGTAGTCCAGTGACTTCCGGTTTCTACTGCAGCGGTCCTACCAGTTTCCTGTTGGCGTGTGCCAATGGCATATTTTTGGCGACGCCTGCAAGATGTAGCATGGATAAATGCCAACCACATGCACACAGCTGTCCACACACGTCCACCTGCACCTCCCAGCACACGGGTGGAGGGTTTCAAGTTGTATGTCGGACCAGTGTCGGCGCCAGAACAAATCTGACGGCCGGGCCTACGGTTTTCACGGGGGGGGGGGGGGGGGCATGAGCATTAGGGCTGTCAAATTTACATTCTATATTTGAATATTCTTCGATTGTGACATTTTTTTGTTAATTATTTGCTAAATTAACCTTGGAATGTGCGCTTAGAATCCTTACTTGTGCTCTGCTCTTTCTTTCCCCCGTTGTTTTCCATTCGCGCACAGACGCTACAAGCGGATCGTAGCCATTTTCTTATATCCATCACGATTTTACAGTTAGCTCCGTCGATTTGCCGCGTTTTTAAAGTATCCTCTTCCTGTGTGTCACACGCAATGACCACCCGAATGGACAAAATCACACACTGACGTTCCGCTCCGGTGGCCCGCCAACCCCGCTCCTCCACAAGCACGACATTTAAGCATTTTATTTAATTGATTATTATTATTATTGATTATGTATTTAAATGTGCTATGTGCATTAATTAATTTTTACATGATGTTTAAGTACTAATTTTCACATCATCACTGGGTAATTGGCGGGGGGGCACAACTTTCATTTGGGGGGGCCAGGCCCGGCCAATGGCCCCCCCCGGAGCGCGACACTGTGTCGGACGCAACGTGTAGTGAATCATTACTGAATCATTAGACCCCTTTTCCGTTAGTAAACCGCGCGACGAGTTCTGTGGGCGGAGCTTAGCTGGAGGCAAAACGTTCCCCTCAGACGCGTAAGGGACGCCGTTAGCTAGCTAGCTAGCTAGCTGCCGGCTAGCAAGTTTTATCAGCTTGTATATTTACGATGGACGAAGAAACGCGTATTTCTGAATATGTGCCGTTGCTTTGTCCCCGGGACCGCGGGTCTGACAAAGTTAAGGTTAACCCACGAGACCAGACTGGCCGACCCATCCACGCTCACCCGGTGGATGGACGAGTTGCCAGGACGACCTCCCGCGCAGTGGCCCGGCAGTTACCGAACTTAGCTGCGCTACAAACACCAGCATTTCTGAGGACCTCCTCAGTCCAGTCCTCTCGTCTTGTCCACACTTGTCTCCGATCTTGCTGACTGGGACTGGCAGCTGGTGTGCGATAAAACTCCAAGTTTACTTGATTACTTCTTCGATTCTGGCGCCCAAAAACACAGCATGGAGACATGTTGGCTAACGTTCCAGGTAAGAAAGCTTCCAAGAAGCTGAATCAGTTCATCTGGACACAACATTTATTGACAGAAACGTTTCATCATACGGGGACTGCAGGTACCCCACCCACATAAACAATTCTGCAGGTACCCCACCCACATAAACAATACTGCAGGTACTCCACCCTCATAAGCAATACGGTGTCATGGATCTCTCTCTCCAGACGCCACCTCTGACATGGATCTCTCTCCAGACTCCACCTCTGACATGGATCTCCCTCTCCAGACTCCACCTCTGACATGGATCTCCCTCTCCAGACTCCACCTCTGACATGGATCTCCCTCTCCAGACTTCACTGTAATGATCTGTGCCCTCTGGCTATGTTAACTTATAACATTAATAAAGCAAGGACGACTTCTCTCGTGCTGGGTGTTTATTCACCGACCGGATTCCGACTGACGTTGTTACGTACATCACGTGACTTTGTTGTGGCGCTACGGAAAGCCGTAAGGGACATTAGCAAATCAAATATTACTAGCAAATATTACATCTCCCTTTTTCTGAAAAGTGCTGCTTTCTCTGCAGAGATACAGACCACGTTGAGCACGTTTATAAGCGAATACAATCTTAATAAGAAAGAATATGAAAGTGGAACTCTTATATAACTGGACTGCAACAAAGTAGTGTAAAACATTTCCTTCACTGTCTAAATGTGACACCGTAATAACATTTCATCTTTTTTTTCATTTCATTACTGGTAACTGCAAACAGCAGGTAGGTACACAAGGTAAGTGAACGCTGTAAATATTTCTTTTCAAAACATAGCAGGTATAGTACAGGTTGGTGTAAAATTCTCTTTTTTTAACATTCATAAGTCAAGGATTTGTCTTGGTTTGATCGTGCGACCTGACCTCGTGGTGTAACCAGGCTGTGTGTCTGGTTGTCGCTGATTGTTCGTGTCTGGAGGTTCAGCATGCTCTTGCTGATGGGCTTGTGTGTTGTTGTTAGCGCTGGTAACAGTCTGCTGTGAAGTGTGTGTGTGCGTAGTGTGAGTGTTCACTCTGCTTTGTCGCAGGTGTTGACGGTTGCGTTGGTAGATCTGACCTTCTTTGGTTTGGATGTGGTAGCTCCTGTCTGTGTTCGCTGGTCTTTCCACAGTTGCAGGTCTCCAGGATCCATCCTCCTGCCGGAAGCGGATTGGTGTGCCTGCGGGCAGGTGGGGCAGAGGTTTGGCTGTTCGGTTGTAGTATGCCTGCTGGCGCTGTTGACATACCTCTCTCCTTTTGTGAACATCCTCCTGACTGGCGATCTGTGGCTGCAGGTGTTTTGCTGTTGATGGGAGAATGGACCGCAGCCTCCGACTCATCAGTAGCTGTGCCGGTGATTTCAGGTTGTCCACCGGTGTGTTGCGATACTCCAGTAAGCTCATGTAGGGGTCTTTGTTCTCAGCTTTGGCTTTGTCCAGGATGCGTTTGGCCGTCTGGACAGTCTTCTCGGAGAGGCCGTTGCTCTGTGGGTAGTGGGGGCTTGTGGTGGTGTGTGAGAAACCCCATGTCTGTGAGAAGTTGCGGAACTCACCAGAGCTGTAGCACGGACCGTTGTCGCTGATGATAGTCTCGGGGATTCCGTGTCGAGCCATTGCTGCTTTCAGCTTCATGATGACGGCAGATGAGGTGCAGCTGTAAAGTCTTTCTAGCTCGAAGAATCTGGAGTAGTAGTCCACAGTGACTATGAAGTCCTGTGAGTTCCATGTGAATAGGTCTGTGCCTATCACTTGCCACGGCCGCTCGGGTATGGCGTGTGACATCATTGGTTCCTTTGCATTTGCGCTGCGCCGTTCTTGGCATATGCTGCAGTCTGCTACCGCATCCTCGATCTGTTTCCCCATGCCAGGCCAGAACAGTAAGTCTCTTGCTCGGCATTTGCTTTTTTCCACGCCAAGGTGGCTGGCATGGATGCGCTGTATCATGTCCTTGCGAAGCTTTTGGGGGACAATGATTCTCTCACCTTTGAACAGGATACCGTCCATTTCTGAGATTTCTGCTCTGTGGTTCCAGTATTCCTGGATGCTGGGCGGGCACTTTTTCTTTGTGTCTGGCCAGCCAGTGAGTGTGGCTCGTCTGAGTGCGGTGAGCTGTGGATCTTGCGCTGTTTCCTGCTTGATTTCTGTGAGTCTTGTGTCGCTCACAGGGATGTTGCTGAGGACTGTGTGCACTTGGGCCTCCATCCCTTCCTGTAGGTCACTGTCGTGGTGTTCTATTGACTTGCGTGACAGTGTGTCGGCCACCGGTATGTCCTTACCGGGGCGGTGGATGATTTGGATGTCGTATTTTTGGAGCGCCAGGATCATCCGTTGCAGCCGGGGTGGTGCTGCTGCCAGTGGCTTTTTTAGTATTGCCTCCAGAGGCTTGTGGTCTGACTCCACAATCACTTTTCGTCCATACATGTACTCGTGGAACCTCTTGCAGCCGAAGACCACAGCGTAGAGCTCCTTCTCTATCTGTGCGTAGTTTTCTTCAGTGCTGTTGAGTGACTTGGACGCATAGGCAATTGGTTTGCCATCTTGGAGCATGACAGCCCCAAGGCCACTTTTGGATGCATCCACTTGGAGTCGCAGCTCTTTCTGCGGGTCGAAATATGAGAGTACTGGACCTGGGTGCTGTGTAATGAGATTCTTCATCTCTTGGAACGCCTTGTCGTGGACTGCATCCCACACAAACTCACTGTCCTGTTTCAGAAGCTGTCTGAGGGGTGAGTTTATCTGTGAGAGGTGTGGAGCAAATCTGGCGAGGTAGTTGATCATGCCGAGGACTGTCTCCAGCTCTGCTTTGTTCTGTGGGGGTTGCATGTCCTTGACCGCCTTCACCTTGTGTGGGTCTGGTTTGATGCCTTCGTGTGAGAGCGTGTGGCCGAAGTAGCTTACCTCGGACACGCATATGTGACACTTGTCGGGGTTGAGCCGCACCCCTCGCTCCCTTGTGCGCTTCAGCATCGCTCTGAGACGCTGGTCATGTTCCTCTTTAGTCTTGCCGAACACTAGTATGTCGTCCACTATGGCCGTCACACCGTCCAATCCTTCATATGTTTCATCCACGCGTCTCTGGAACTCGTCTTGAGCGGACACGATTCCGAATGGCAGTCTGAGGAAACGATACCTGCCAAACACTGTGTTAAATGTCGTCAACATTGAGAATTCAGTGCTCAGTTTGATGGCCCAATAGCCTGACCGCGCGTCTAACACGCTAAAGTACTCAGCTCCAGCGAGCTTTGTGGTGGCGTCCTCCAGCGTGGGGAGGGGGTAGTGAGGTCGTTGTATCACTTTGTTAAGAGCTCTGGGGTCTAAACACACTCTAAGTTTGCCTGTCTTTGGCTTCTCAACAATGACGAGTGCGTTCACCCATTCTGTGGGTTCTGTTACCTTACAGATTATGCCGCCTTTCTCCATGCTGTCAAGCTCGTCCCTCAGTTTGCTGCGTAGGGCGATGGGGATTCTGCGTGGCGGGCAGACGACCGGCGTTGCATCTGGTGTGACGCGGAAGGTGCACTCGCCTGGGAACTCTCCTATTCCTTGGAAAACATCTGCATACTCATCCATTATGCTCTGTGATGTGACATTGTTTTCCTCGCTCACAGCCATCACTATTTTTACCAAGTTTAGGTCACGGCATGTTTTCATTGCCATGACTGGTGGGGCGTTTGTGTCAATGACGTAAAAGTCCAGCATAATTGCATTGTCTCTGTACTTACATTTGAGTTTGCATGTGCCTTTCACGCTCAGCGCGCCTCCTCCATATTCAGTGAGTCTGTGTATTGCTGGTTTCAGTGTCACATTTTTGAACAGCGCCTGGAACAGGTTGGTGGGAATAGTATTGGCCTGTGCCCCAGTGTCTAGTTTAAACTTTACCTTCTGTGGAGGTGTGCCAATTCCAACCTCTACGTAAGCCTGCTCGTTGCTTTTTCCGTTGTTCTCTATTGAGATGCAGTCTATGTACAGCTCTGTCTGTTCTCCCACAGCGGTGCTCTCCACTGTAATGTTGTCGAAGTACAGTTCTTCCTGCTCTCTGTCAGTGGTGTACTCTTCTGGGTTCTCTCCGACGGCATGTACTGTGCCGCGGTAGTACTTTGTCTGTCCCTGGGAGCTAGACTTGCATACTTTAGCAAAATGATTGAGCTTCTTGCATTTAATGCATTGTTTACCCTTAGCTGGGCAAGTGGCTTTAGCGCCGTGTAGCCCTCCACAATAGCTACACGCCCTAGCGGCGGTGCTAACGTTACCCTCCCTTTGTCTGAAGTTAGCGTTAGCTGCTTTGGGTGCGTTCGGTTTGTAAGTCTTTCTGCCTATTGCGTGCACCGTTTCATGTGTGCTGCCCTGGCCCATAGACTTTAGCTGTTGCTTTGCTAGCTCGTGTGAGCGGGCTACATCTATGGCCTTTTCTAGCGTTAGCTCAGCTCCCTGGCTAAGTAGCTTTTCTCTCACTCTGGGTGAGTTGGTGGCAAACACGATGCGGTCCCTGACCATCTCGTCGGCATTTGGGTAGCCACAGTCTTTGACTAGGAGCTTTAGCTCAGTTACAAATCGTTCGAAGGATTCACTCTCTCCCTGCATCTTTTCATGAAATTTATATCTGGCATAAATCGGGTTTGCTTTGGGGGTGATGTACTCAGTGTACTTATCGTAGTACGTTTCTAGCTTCTTGGCTTGTTCTCCGCTGAGTGTCCAAGTGTTGTGCACATCTCGCCCTTTTTCCCCTATCCAGAGCAGGAGGTAGCTGCATTTCTCCTCTTCATTCTTCCCGCGCAGGGGGCCCGTGAACATTAGCTCCGTTGTTTGTCGAAATCGTCTCCATGCTTCAGGTAAGTTCGCCGATTCCCAGTCCATCCGTGGAGCTGGAACGCCGTACGAATCCATATTGGGTATTTAAACTCCGCTACTCTGACACCATGTAATGATCTGTGCCCTCTGGCTATGTTAACTTATAACATTAATAAAGCAAGGACGACTTCTCTCGTGCTGGGTGTTTATTCACCGACCGGATTCCGACTGACGTTGTTACGTACATCACGTGACTTTGTTGTGGCGCTACGGAAAGCCGTAAGGGACATTAGCAAATCAAATATTACTAGCAAATATTACATTCACCTCTGACATGGATCTCTCTCTCCAGACTCCACCTCTGACATGGATCTCCCTCTCCAGACTCCACCTCTGACATGGATCTCCCTCTCCAGACTCCACCTCTGACATGGATCTCTCTCTCCAGACTCCACCTCTGACATGGATCTCCCTCTCAAGACTCCACCTCTGACATGGACCTCCCTCTCAAGACTCCACCTCTGACATGGATCTCTCTCTCCAGACTCCACCTCTGATATGGATCTCCCTCTCCAGACTCCACCTCTGACATGGATCTCCCTCTCCAGACTCCACCTCTGACGTGGATCTCCCTCTCCAGACTCCACCTCTGACGTGGATCTCCCTCTCCAGACTCCACCTCTGACGCCACTGTGGTGAGCCGCCGTGGAAGCAGGGGGCAAGAGGCAGAGGCTTCGTTTTAATGGCAGCCCCCGTGTCCCCCGAGTGCTCTTTTATTTTTGCCTTCAAAATGGTTGCCGAACAACGGCTTGCCCTCCCGGAAGTCACTATTAAAAACACCACTTATATAATTAGACCCAGTCCTAGAGTCAGTCGGTCAGTAAAATGGTCGTCAACCCAATCCGAGTCGAAACCCCAAACAAAAAACTCCCATAACATGAACACTAAATCAACAGTTTGAACACAAACATTAGCAGCCCCACAATCCGCTGCGCTCCCTCAGCGCAGAACTGCCACCGGTCACAGCGACCGCCCCCTCTGGTCACTACAACATATTACACAGAGACGATGCAAGAATATTAATGTAGATTGTTTTATTCGGGACCACACGGTGGCGCAGTGGTTAGCGCGGTTGCCTCCCAGCAAAAAGGTCGTGGGTTCGAGCCCCGGGGTAGTCCAACCTTGGGGAGGTCCCGGGTCGTCCTCTGTGTGGAGTTTGCATGTTCTCCCCGTGTCTGCGTGGGTTTCCTCCCACAGTCCAAAGACATGTAGGTCAGGTGACTCGGCCGTACTAAACTGTCCCTAGGTGGGTGTGGTGTGGGTGTGGTGTGGTGTGGTGTGGTGTGGGGTGGGGTGGGGTGGCTCCAGCATCCCGCCGCCCTGAGAGCAGGGTAAGCGGCTTTGACAAGGGATGGATGGATTGTTCCAGACTTGTGTAGCGCCCCCCCCCCCCCCCGCCTCAGCAGGTATATTAATAAGGGCGGGGCTTCTGGGCTCTTTTCATACATTTAACCCTGATTAACTCAGTTTTAATTATGTCCTGGGTCCCTTTTTACCGCACACACCTGCAGGTGTTTAAACCTACCTATATGAACGTACCTTTAAAGTCGTGGTTTTAATAAAGACTTCTAACCACATGTGTCTGTAGGTCTCCTCCATATGACGTCGTTCCCTCTCAGCAGGTAAGTAGAATAAAATCACACAACTCAGCTTTTATAGAAAAATAAGTCTCAATTATTTACTTAACTAAAGATGAGTTTTGATTTAAAATGAAAAATAAAATAATAACAGGAATGTTGTTCAAACTGAAGTTTCCCTTTCTTCAGGAAACCCTCTTAAGGTGGTTCAACACTGCCAGAGCACAACAAACAACACACTACACTTTAACACACAATGGATCCTCCTAGAACATCACAATTAACCATCTCACTGTCACTTAAATTCAACCCATATAATCCGTGCCCCCCCCCCCACACACACACACACACCTGGATACTGCCCCCTAGAGCCGGCAACACCAAAATGATGTTAGAACAAAATATAAAGTTGCAGGCCTGGTTCGGTGCTTGTGGTCGTTGTGGCCCAAAACGTAATGGCCCCTCCGCTCCTCCGTGAGCAACAGAACAAGTGTGGTACCTGAGACCATGTTCCTGCTTTGTCTTTCTTCACCCGTTCCGGTTGCAGGTCTAGCTGCAGGTTTAGCTGCAGGATTAGCAGCAGCACGTTTAGCTGCAGGATTAGCAACAGGTTTAGCAGCAGGTTTAGCTGCAGGATAAGCAGCAGGTTTAGCTGCAGGATTAGCAACAGGTTTAGCTGCAGGATTAGCGGCAGGATTAGCTGCAGGTTTAGCTGCAGGATTAGCGGCAGGTTTAGCAGCAGCAGGTTTAGCGGCAGGTTTAGCAGCAGCAGGTTTAGCAGCAGCAGGTTTAGCAGCAGGTTTTGTAATGATCTGTGCCCTCTGGCTATGTTAACTTATAACATTAATAAAGCAAGGACGACTTCTCTCGAGCTGGGTGTTTATTCACCGACCGGATTCCGACTGACGTTGTTACGTACATCACGTGACTTTGTTGTGGCGCTACGGAAAGCCGTAAGGGACATTAGCAAATCAAATATTACTAGCAAATATTACATCTCCCTTTTTCTGAAAAGTGCTGCTTTCTCTGCAGAGATACAGACCACGTTGAGCACGTTTATAAGCGAATACAATCTTAATAAGAAAGAATATGAAAGTGGAACTCTTATATAACTGGACTGCAACAAAGTAGTGTAAAACATTTCCTTCCCTGTCTAAATGTGACACCGTAATAACATTTCATCTTTTTTTTTTTTTTTTTTTTTTTACATTCATAAGTCAAGGATTTGTCTTGGTTTGACCGTGCGACCTGACCTCGTGGTGTAACCAGGCTGTGTGTCTGGTTGTCGCTGATTGTTCGTGTCTGGAGGTTCAGCATGCTCTTGCTGATGGGCTTGTGTGTTGTTGTTAGCGCTGGTAACAGTCTGCTGTGAAGTGTGTGTGTGCGTAGTGTGAGTGTTCACTCTGCTTTGTCGCAGGTGTTGACGGTTGCGTTGGTAGATCTGACCTTCTTTGGTTTGGATGTGGTAGCTCCTGTCTGTGTTCGCTGGTCTTTCCACAGTTGCAGGTCTCCAGGATCCATCCTCCTGCCGGAAGCGGATTGGTGTGCCTGCGGGCAGGTGGGGCAGAGGTTTGGCTGTTCGGTTGTAGTATGCCTGCTGGCGCTGTTGACATACCTCTCTCCTTTTGTGAACATCCTCCTGACTGGCGATCTGTGGCTGCAGGTGTTTTGCTGTTGATGGGAGAATGGACCGCAGCCTCCGACTCATCAGTAGCTGTGCCGGTGATTTCAGGTTGTCCACCGGTGTGTTGCGATACTCCAGTAAGCTCATGTAGGGGTCTTTGTTCTCAGCTTTGGCTTTGTCCAGGATGCGTTTGGCCGTCTGGACAGTCTTCTCGGAGAGGCCGTTGCTCTGTGGGTAGTGGGGGCTTGTGGTGGTGTGTGAGAAACCCCATGTCTGTGAGAAGTTGCGGAACTCACCAGAGCTGTAGCACGGACCGTTGTCGCTGATGATAGTCTCGGGGATTCCGTGTCGAGCCATTGCTGCTTTCAGCTTCATGATGACGGCAGATGAGGTGCAGCTGTAAAGTCTTTCTAGCTCGAAGAATCTGGAGTAGTAGTCCACAGTGACTATGAAGTCCTGTGAGTTCCATGTGAATAGGTCTGTGCCTATCACTTGCCACGGCCGCTCGGGTATGGCGTGTGACATCATTGGTTCCTTTGCATTTGCGCTGCGCCGTTCTTGGCATATGCTGCAGTCTGCTACCGCATCCTCGATCTGTTTCCCCATGCCAGGCCAGAACAGTAAGTCTCTTGCTCGGCATTTGCTTTTTTCCACGCCAAGGTGGCCGGCATGGATGCGCTGTATCATGTCCTTGCGAAGCTTTTGGGGGACAATGATTCTCTCACCTTTGAACAGGATACCGTCCATTTCTGAGATTTCTGCTCTGTGGTTCCAGTATTCCTGGATGCTGGGCGGGCACTTTTTCTTTGTGTCTGGCCAGCCAGTGAGTGTGGCTCGTCTGAGTGCGGTGAGCTGTGGATCTTGCGCTGTTTCCTGCTTGATTTCTGTGAGTCTTGTGTCGCTCACAGGGATGTTGCTGAGGACTGTGTGCACTTGGGCCTCCATCCCTTCCTGTAGGTCACTGTCGTGGTGTTCTATTGACTTGCGTGACAGTGTGTCGGCCACCGGTATATCCTTACCGGGGCGGTGGATGATTTGGATGTCGTATTTTTGGAGCGCCAGGATCATCCGTTGCAGCCGGGGTGGTGCTGCTGCCAGTGGCTTTTTTAGTATTGCCTCCAGAGGCTTGTGGTCTGACTCCACAATCACTTTTCGTCCATACATGTACTCGTGGAACCTCTTGCAGCCGAAGACCACAGCGTAGAGCTCCTTCT
This sequence comes from Lampris incognitus, assembly GCF_029633865.1. Taxonomy (NCBI): domain Eukaryota; kingdom Metazoa; phylum Chordata; class Actinopteri; order Lampriformes; family Lampridae; genus Lampris; species Lampris incognitus. The sequence continues at coordinate 285,534 of NW_026611081.1, forward strand.
CTATCTGTGCGTAGTTTTCTTCAGTGCTGTTGAGTGACTTGGACGCATAGGCAATTGGTTTGCCATCTTGGAGCATGACAGCCCCAAGGCCACTTTTGGATGCATCCACTTGGAGTCGCAGCTCTTTCTGCGGGTCGAAATATGAGAGTACTGGACCTGGGTGCTGTGTAATGAGATTCTTCATCTCTTGGAACGCCTTGTCGTGGACTGCATCCCACACAAACTCACTGTCCTGTTTCAGAAGCTGTCTGAGGGGTGAGTTTATCTGTGAGAGGTGTGGAGCAAATCTGGCGAGGTAGTTGATCATGCCGAGGACTGTCTCCAGCTCTGCTTTGTTCTGTGGGGGTTGCATGTCCTTGACCGCCTTCACCTTGTGTGGGTCTGGTTTGATGCCTTCGTGTGAGAGCGTGTGGCCAAAGTAGCTTACCTCGGACACGCATATGTGACACTTGTCGGGGTTGAGCCGCACCCCTCGCTCCCTTGTGCGCTTCAGCATCGCTCTGAGACGCTGGTCATGTTCCTCTTTAGTCTTGCCGAACACTAGTATGTCGTCCACTATGGCCGTCACACCGTCCAATCCTTCATATGTTTCATCCACGCGTCTCTGGAACTCGTCTTGAGCGGACACGATTCCGAATGGCAGTCTGAGGAAACGATACCTGCCAAACACTGTGTTAAATGTCGTCAACATTGAGGATTCAGTGCTCAGTTTGATGGCCCAATAGCCTGACCGCGCGTCTAACACGCTAAAGTACTCAGCTCCAGCAAGCTTTGTGGTGGCGTCCTCCAGCGTGGGGAGGGGGTAGTGAGGTCGTTGTATCACTTTGTTAAGAGCTCTGGGGTCTAAACACACTCTAAGTTTGCCTGTCTTTGGCTTCTCAACAATGACGAGTGCGTTCACCCATTCTGTGGGTTCTGTTACCTTACAGATTATGCCGCCTTTCTCCATGCTGTCAAGCTCGTCCCTCAGTTTGCTGCGTAGGGCGATGGGGATTCTGCGTGGCGGGCAGACGACCGGCGTTGCATCTGGTGTGACGCGGAAGGTGCACTCGCCTGGGAACTCTCCTATTCCTTGGAAAACATCTGCATACTCATCCATTATGCTCTGTGATGTGACATTGTTTTCCTCGCTCACAGCCATCACTATTTTTACCAAGTTTAGGTCACGGCATGTTTTCATTGCCATGACTGGTGGGGCGTTTGTGTCAATGACGTAAAAGTCCAGCATAATTGCATTGTCTCTGTACTTACATTTGAGTTTGCATGTGCCTTTCACGCTCAGCGCGCCTCCTCCATATTCAGTGAGTCTGTGTATTGCTGGTTTCAGTGTCACATTTTTGAACAGCGCCTGGAACAGGTTGGTGGGAATAGTATTGGCCTGTGCCCCAGTGTCTAGTTTAAACTTTACCTTCTGTGGAGGTGTGCCAATTCCAACCTCTACGTAAGCCTGCTCGTTGCTTTTTCCGTTGTTCTCTATTGAGATGCAGTCTATGTACAGCTCTGTCTGTTCTCCCACAGCGGTGCTCTCCACTGTAATGTTGTCGAAGTACAGTTCTTCCTGCTCTCTGTCAGTGGTGTACTCTTCTGGGTTCTCTCCGACGGCATGTACTGTGCCGCGGTAGTACTTTGTCTGTCCCTGGGAGCTAGACTTGCATACTTTAGCAAAATGATTGAGCTTCTTGCATTTAATGCATTGTTTACCCTTAGCTGGGCAAGTGGCTTTAGCGCCGTGTAGCCCTCCACAATAGCTACACGCCCTAGCGGCGGTGCTAACGTTACCCTCCCTTTGTCTGAAGTTAGCGTTAGCTGCTTTGGGTGCGTTCGGTTTGTAAGTCTTTCTGCCTATTGCGTGCACCGTTTCATGTGTGCTGCCCTGGCCCATAGACTTTAGCTGTTGCTTTGCTAGCTCGTGTGAGCGGGCTACATCTATGGCCTTTTCTAGCGTTAGCTCAGCTCCCTGGCTAAGTAGCTTTTCTCTCACTCTGGGTGAGTTGGTGGCAAACACGATGCGGTCCCTGACCATCTCGTCGGCATTTGGGTAGCCACAGTCTTTGACTAGGAGCTTTAGCTCAGTTACAAATCGTTCGAAGGATTCACTCTCTCCCTGCATCTTTTCATGAAATTTATATCTGGCATAAATCGGGTTTGCTTTGGGGGTGATGTACTCAGTGTACTTATCGTAGTACGTTTCTAGCTTCTTGGCTTGTTCTCCGCTGAGTGTC
>NW_026611082.1:2500-5000 GCF_029633865.1 Lampris incognitus
GAAGGGCATCCGGCGTCAAATCTTTGCCAAATCAAATATGCGGATCATAAATAAGATTTCCATACCGGATCGGTCGAGGCCCGGGTTACCGACGACCGCCATCGGTACTGTTAACCAGCGGAGTGCCGGTGGAAACTAGGCTACTGTTGGGCGAAGGAAAAGGAGAGGGGGAAGGCATGTCCAGAGGCAGCTAGAGAGGAGGAAGGGTAGGCGTGTGGAGGTGAGAGTCAGTCGGAACTTTGAATGTTGGCACTATGGCTAGTAAAGGGAGAGAGCAGGCTGACGTGATGGAAAGAAGAAAGGTGACAAGAGACAAGGTGGAAGGGGAGTAAGGCCAGGAGTATCGCAGGTGGGTTCAAACTCTTCTACCATGGTGCGAATGGGAGGAGAAATGGGGTAGGGGTCATTCTGAAGGAAGAGTATGTCAAGAGCGTGCTGGAGGTGAACACAGTGTCAGACAGAGTGAGGATTATGAAGCTGGAAATCGAAGGTGTATTGCTGACGGTTATCAGCGCATATGCCCCGCAAGTCGGGTGTAAGATGGACGAAAAAGAAGAATTCTGGAGTTGAGTTGGACGACGTGGTGGAAAGGGTACCCAAGGAGGAGGGAGTGGTGATTGGAGCGGACTTCGATGGACACGTTGCTGAAGGGAACAGAGGTGATGAGGAGTTGATGGTAAGGTATGGAATCGAGGAGAGAAATGTGGAAGGACAGATGGTGTTCGATTTTGCGAAAAGGATGGAAATGGCTGAGGTGAATACATATTTCAAGAAGAGGGAGGAGCACAGGGTGACGACGTATACGAGTGGAGGAAAGTGCACACAGGTGGACTATATCTTGTGTAGAAGGCGCGATGTAAAACGGATTGCATACTGCAAGGTGGTGACAGGGGAGAACGTAGCTAGGCAGCATCGGATGGTGGTCTGTAAGATGACTTTGGAGACCAACATGAGGAAGCGAGTGAAGACACAGCCGAAGATCAAATGGTGGAAGTTGAAGAAGGAAGACTGTTGTGTGGAGTTCAGGCAGGAGTTAACACAGGCACTGAGTGGTAGTGAAGAGTTGCCAGATGGCTGGGCAAGCGCTGCAGAAATAGCGAGGAAGACAGCTAGGAATGTACTTGGTGGGTCATCGGGACAGAGGAAGGAAGACAAGGAGACTTGGCGGTGGTGGTGGTGGTGGTGGAAGGAGGAAGTAGAGCAAAGTATACAGAGGAAAAGGTTGGCAAAGAAGAAGTGGGATAGTCAGAGAGATGAAGAAAGTACACAGGAGTACAAGGAGATGCAGCGTAAAGCAAAGAGAGAGGTGGCAAAGGTAAAGGAAAAGTCGTACGGTGAGCTGTATGACAGGTTAGACACTAAGGAAGGAGAAAAAGACTTGTACAGATTGGCTAGACAGAGAGACCGAGCTGCCGAGGATGTGCGACAAGTTAGGGCGATCAAAGATACAGATGGAAATGTGCTGCCAAGCGAGGAGAGTGTGCTACGAAGTGGAAGGACTACTTTGACGGGCTGATAAATGAAGAAAATGAGAGAGACAGAGAGAGAGAGAGAGAGAGAGAGAGAGAGAGAGAGAGAGAGAGAGAGAGAGAGAGAGAGAGAGAAAGGTTGGTTGATTGAGAAGTACAGAGAAGGCCAGAAAGAGTTGCATTGTGTCTTTGTAGATTTACACAAAGCATACGACAGGGTGCCGAGAGAGGAGGTGTGATATTGTAGGAGGAAGTCAAGAGTTGCAGAGAAGTATGTAGGAGTGGTGCAGGCTATGTATGAGGGAAGTGTGACAATGCTGAGGTGCGTGGTTGGAATGACAGATGGGTTCAAGGTGGAGGTGGGATTACATCAAGGATCGGCTCTGAGCCCTTTCTTGGTTGCAACGGTGATGGACAGGTTGACGGACAAGATCAGGCAGGAGTCTCCATGGACGATGATGTTCGCGGATGACATTGTCATCTGTAGCGACAGTAGGGTGCAGTTCATTGTGAGGAGAGCCTGGAGAGGTGGAGGTATGCACTGGAGAGAAGAGGAATGAAAGTCAGTAGGAGCAAGACGGAATACCTACGCGTGAGGAGGTGACAAAGGCATTTCACTTTAAATACTTGGGGTCAACTGTCCAAAGTAACGGGGAGTGCAGGAGAGAGGTGAAGAAGAGAGTGCAGGCAGGCAGGCAGGCAGGCAGGCAGGCAGGCAGGCAGGCAGGCAGGCAGGCAGGCAGACGGGCAGGCAGGGTGGAGTGGGTGGAGAAGAGTGTCAGGACAGAAGGGTACCAGCAACAGTTAAAGGGAAGGTTAACAAGATGTTCGTGAGACCAGCTACGTTATATGATTTAGAGACAGTGGCACTGACGAAAAGACAGCAGGAGGCGGAGCTGGAGGTGGCAGAGTTGAGGATGCTAACATTTTCACTGGGAGTAACGAAGAAGAGCAAGATTAGGAACGATTGCTCAAGTTGGACGGTTTGGATGCTGAATATGGAGCTGCCAGGAAAGAGGAAAAGAGGAAGG
>NW_026611082.1:15000-17500 GCF_029633865.1 Lampris incognitus
GGGTTACCGACGACCGCCATCGGTACTGTTAACCAGCGGAGTGCCGGTGGAAACTAGGCTACTGTTGGGCGAAGGAAAAGGAGAGGGGGAAGGCATGTCCAGAGGCAGCTAGAGAGGAGGAAGGGTAGGCGTGTGGAGGTGAGAGTCAGTCGGAACTTTGAATGTTGGCACTATGGCTAGTAAAGGGAGAGAGCAGGCTGACGTGATGGAAAGAAGAAAGGTGACAAGAGACAAGGTGGAAGGGGAGTAAGGCCAGGAGTATCGCAGGTGGGTTCAAACTCTTCTACCATGGTGCGAATGGGAGGAGAAATGGGGTAGGGGTCATTCTGAAGGAAGAGTATGTCAAGAGCGTGCTGGAGGTGAACACAGTGTCAGACAGAGTGAGGATTATGAAGCTGGAAATCGAAGGTGTATTGCTGACGGTTATCAGCGCATATGCCCCGCAAGTCGGGTGTAAGATGGACGAAAAAGAAGAATTCTGGAGTTGAGTTGGACGACGTGGTGGAAAGGGTACCCAAGGAGGAGGGAGTGGTGATTGGAGCGGACTTCGATGGACACGTTGCTGAAGGGAACAGAGGTGATGAGGAGTTGATGGTAAGGTATGGAATCGAGGAGAGAAATGTGGAAGGACAGATGGTGTTCGATTTTGCGAAAAGGATGGAAATGGCTGAGGTGAATACATATTTCAAGAAGAGGGAGGAGCACAGGGTGACGACGTATACGAGTGGAGGAAAGTGCACACAGGTGGACTATATCTTGTGTAGAAGGCGCGATGTAAAACGGATTGCATACTGCAAGGTGGTGACAGGGGAGAACGTAGCTAGGCAGCATCGGATGGTGGTCTGTAAGATGACTTTGGAGACCAACATGAGGAAGCGAGTGAAGACACAGCCGAAGATCAAATGGTGGAAGTTGAAGAAGGAAGACTGTTGTGTGGAGTTCAGGCAGGAGTTAACACAGGCACTGAGTGGTAGTGAAGAGTTGCCAGATGGCTGGGCAAGCGCTGCAGAAATAGCGAGGAAGACAGCTAGGAATGTACTTGGTGGGTCATCGGGACAGAGGAAGGAAGACAAGGAGACTTGGCGGTGGTGGTGGTGGTGGTGGAAGGAGGAAGTAGAGCAAAGTATACAGAGGAAAAGGTTGGCAAAGAAGAAGTGGGATAGTCAGAGAGATGAAGAAAGTACACAGGAGTACAAGGAGATGCAGCGTAAAGCAAAGAGAGAGGTGGCAAAGGTAAAGGAAAAGTCGTACGGTGAGCTGTATGACAGGTTAGACACTAAGGAAGGAGAAAAAGACTTGTACAGATTGGCTAGACAGAGAGACCGAGCTGCCGAGGATGTGCGACAAGTTAGGGCGATCAAAGATACAGATGGAAATGTGCTGCCAAGCGAGGAGAGTGTGCTACGAAGTGGAAGGACTACTTTGACGGGCTGATAAATGAAGAAAATGAGAGAGACAGAGAGAGAGAGAGAGAGAGAGAGAGAGAGAGAGAGAGAGAGAGAGAGAGAGAGAAAAGGTTGGTTGATTGAGAAGTACAGAGAAGGCCAGAAAGAGTTGCATTGTGTCTTTGTAGATTTACACAAAGCATACGACAGGGTACCGAGAGAGGAGGTGTGATATTGTAGGAGGAAGTCAAGAGTTGCAGAGAAGTATGTAGGAGTGGTGCAGGCTATGTATGAGGGAAGTGTGACAATGCTGAGGTGCGTGGTTGGAATGACAGATGGGTTCAAGGTGGAGGTGGGATTACATCAAGGATCGGCTCTGAGCCCTTTCTTGGTTGCAACGGTGATGGACAGGTTGACGGACAAGATCAGGCAGGAGTCTCCATGGACGATGATGTTCGCGGATGACATTGTCATCTGTAGCGACAGTAGGGGGCAGTTCATTGTGAGGAGAGCCTGGAGAGGTGGAGGTATGCACTGGAGAGAAGAGGAATGAAAGTCAGTAGGAGCAAGACGGAATACCTACGCGTGAGGAGGTGACAAAGGCATTTCACTTTAAATACTTGGGGTCAACTGTCCAAAGTAACGGGGAGTGCAGGAGAGAGGTGAAGAAGAGAGTGCAGGCAGGCAGGCAGGCAGGCAGGCAGGCAGGCAGGCAGGCAGGCAGGCAGGCAGGCAGACGGGCAGGCAGGGTGGAGTGGGTGGAGAAGAGTGTCAGGACAGAAGGGTACCAGCAACAGTTAAAGGGAAGGTTAACAAGATGTTCGTGAGACCAGCTACGTTATATGATTTAGAGACAGTGGCACTGACGAAAAGACAGCAGGAGGCGGAGCTGGAGGTGGCAGAGTTGAGGATGCTAACATTTTCACTGGGAGTAACGAAGAAGAGCAAGATTAGGAACGATTGCTCAAGTTGGACGGTTTGGATGCTGAATATGGAGCTGCCAGGAAAGAGGAAAAGAGGAAGGCCAAAGAGGAGGTTTATGGATGTGGTGAGGGAAGACATGCAGGTGGATGGTGTGACAGAGGAACACGCAGAAGACAGGAAGACATGGAAAC
>NW_026611082.1:27500-30000 GCF_029633865.1 Lampris incognitus
GCAGCTAGAGAGGAGGAAGGGTAGGCGTGTGGAGGTGAGAGTCAGTCGGAACTTTGAATGTTGGCACTATGGCTAGTAAAGGGAGAGAGCTGGCTGACGTGATGGAAAGAAGAAAGGTGACAAGAGACAAGGTGGAAGGGGAGTAAGGCCAGGAGTATCGCAGGTGGGTTCAAACTCTTCTACCATGGTGCGAATGGGAGGAGAAATGGGGTAGGGGTCATTCTGAAGGAAGAGTATGTCAAGAGCGTGCTGGAGGTGAACACAGTGTCAGACAGAGTGAGGATTATGAAGCTGGAAATCGAAGGTGTATTGCTGACGGTTATCAGCGCATATGCCCCGCAAGTCGGGTGTAAGATGGACGAAAAAGAAGAATTCTGGAGTTGAGTTGGACGACGTGGTGGAAAGGGGACCCAAGGAGGAGGGAGTGGTGATTGGAGCGGACTTCGATGGACACGTTGCTGAAGGGAACAGAGGTGATGAGGAGTTGATGGTAAGGTATGGAATCGAGGAGAGAAATGTGGAAGGACAGATGGTGTTCGATTTTGCGAAAAGGATGGAAATGGCTGAGGTGAATACATATTTCAAGAAGAGGGAGGAGCACAGGGTGACGACGTATACGAGTGGAGGAAAGTGCACACAGGTGGACTATATCTTGTGTAGAAGGCGCGATGTAAAAGGGATTGCATACTGCAAGGTGGTGACAGGGGAGAACGTAGCTAGGCAGCATCGGATGGTGGTCTGTAAGATGACTTTGGAGACAAACATGAGGAAGCGAGTGAAGACACAGCCGAAGATCAAATGGTGGAAGTTGAAGAAGGAAGACTGTTGTGTGGAGTTCAGGCAGGAGTTAACACAGGCACTGAGTGGTAGTGAAGAGTTGCCAGATGGCTGGGCAAGCGCTGCAGAAATAGCGAGGAAGACAGCTAGGAAGGTACTTGGTGTGTCATCGGGACAGAGGAAGGAAGACAAGGAGACTTGGCGGTGGTGGTGGTGGTGGTGGTGGTGGTGGTGGTGGTGGTGGTGGTGGAAGGAGGAAGTAGAGCAAAGTATACAGAGGAAAAGGTTGGCAAAGAAGAAGTGGGATAGTCAGAGAGATGAAGAAAGTACACAGGAGTACAAGGAGATGCAGCGTAAAGCAAAGAGAGAGGTGGCAAAGGTAAAGGAAAAGTCGTACGGTGAGCTGTATGACAGGTTAGACACTAAGGAAGGAGAAAAAGACTTGTACAGATTGGCTAGACAGAGAGACCGAGCTGCCGAGGATGTGCGACAAGTTAGGGCGATCAAAGATACAGATGGAAATGTGCTGCCAAGCGAGGAGAGTGTGCTACGAAGTGGAAGGACTACTTTGACGGGCTGATAAATGAAGAAAATGAGAGAGACAGAGAGAGAGAGAGAGAGAGAGAAAAGGTTGGTTGATTGAGAAGTACAGAGAAGGCCAGAAAGAGTTGCATTGTGTCTTTGTAGATTTACACAAAGCATACGACAGGGTGCCGAGAGAGGAGGTGTGATATTGTAGGAGGAAGTCAAGAGTTGCAGAGAAGTATGTAGGAGTGGTGCAGGCTATGTATGAGGGAAGTGTGACAATGCTGAGGTGCGTGGTTGGAATGACAGATGGGTTCAAGGTGGAGGTGGGATTACATCAAGGATCGGCTCTGAGCCCTTTCTTGGTTGCAACGGTGATGGACAGGTTGACGGACAAGATCAGGCAGGAGTCTCCATGGACGATGATGTTCGCGGATGACATTGTCATCTGTAGCGACAGTAGGGTGCAGTTCATTGTGAGGAGAGCCTGGAGAGGTGGAGGTATGCACTGGAGAGAAGAGGAATGAAAGTCAGTAGGAGCAAGACGGAATACCTACGCGTGAGGAGGTGACAAAGGCATTTCACTTTAAATACTTGGGGTCAACTGTCCAAAGTAACGGGGAGTGCAGGAGAGAGGTGAAGAAGAGAGTGCAGGCAGGCAGGCAGGCAGGCAGGCAGGCAGGCAGGCAGGCAGGCAGGCAGACGGGCAGGCAGGGTGGAGTGGGTGGAGAAGAGTGTCAGGACAGAAGGGTACCAGCAACAGTTAAAGGGAAGGTTAACAAGATGTTCGTGAGACCAGCTACGTTATATGATTTAGAGACAGTGGCACTGACGAAAAGACAGCAGGAGGCGGAGCTGGAGGTGGCAGAGTTGAGGATGCTAACATTTTCACTGGGAGTAACGAAGAAGAGCAAGATTAGGAACGATTGCTCAAGTTGGACGGTTTGGATGCTGAATATGGAGCTGCCAGGAAAGAGGAAAAGAGGAAGGCCAAAGAGGAGGTTTATGGATGTGGTGAGGGAAGACATGCAGGTGGATGGTGTGACAGAGGAACACGCAGAAGACAGGAAGACATGGAAACGGATGATCCGCTGTGGCGATCCCTAACGGCAGAAGCCGAAAGTCGTAGTAGTAAACATAGAAAATCGTGCACGGCAGCCTTCTAAACTGTTTCTCTTGGTGGTGCTCTGTGTGTGTG